>NC_046157.1:10314980-10345987 GCF_011064425.1 Rattus rattus
TNCTNAGTTTTGACTTCTTAAAATATTTATTGCAGATTCATTGAGACAAAATGAAGAAATAATGCTTGGAGAGTTTTAATAAAAATGTATTTCATATAAAATATATTAGTACAGAGAAGTTTATTTGGTATAGATTTGGCTGAGGTTATCAACTGTTTCAATGACTAAATTTCATTCATAATTTAATATCTACTAGGAGGATAAGTGCAAACTCTCAAATCTTTCAAATTGATTATAGAATGCAACCTTAAAGAAATAACTTTTCTACTTTGATAAACAAAATTAATTTATTGAATGAACTTTTAAGTTTGGAAAAGTCAACTTTGAATTTCTTTACTTCTGATACCCCAAAATCTTTCATTAGTACATAAAAATTCAAACTTATAGTTATCCTTAATTTCTCAAAATTGTCCTGATGGAACACATATGACCAATCTAGAAATAGCATGCCATTTTCCTTTATGGTGCCTATATGAAACAAAATCAGGTAAAGTAAAACATAGTTAAATGTGAGGGGAAAGACCACATGGTGACCTTAATCAAAGTTCTAAAGTGATTATGCTACTTGGTAAGAATTATAAATTTCTTTTTTTTTTCATTTTTACAATGTAAATATTGAAATGTCATACTTTTATAAGGAATTATTATGTTGGAGAAAATCCAGTGACAGAAGAGCCTGGAACTTGCTCTTGAGGCCGTAGAAGCCGGTTTGTCTTTACCAGGGCTTTGTGCTTGCCTTGGGTACTCATGCCCCACCCACACCTGTCAAAGCATAGCTGGGCAAGATGCTCCTCTTCCTTAACCTCTGCGCCCAGACAAGGTAGGACTGACAAATGAGGTCAGGCTCAGGGGTTGAAGTGAGTGAAGCATTTTATATTTATATCCATGGACACACACACTCCGGTGTATGTTCCAGTGACATCGGGGACTTTCCACAGCCGTGAGTATCCTGTGTCTACTGTGAGGTAACTCTGTCTGGCCCAGAGAGTTCTCTAAACAAACCACCAGGGGAAGTGCTAGGCCCCCAGATATGTAGAGCTCCACGCTCATGAACACTAACACCTTTCTCTGTTATGTACTATTTGGTTAATACAAAAGTAACATATGCAGGGATTTTTGGCACAGGGTTTTGTTTTGTTCAAGCTTGGCATTTATGGATGCCTATCCTGATTAATTCACCTAGAGGATATATATATATATATATATATATATATATATATATATATACATATATATATATATATATATGTGTGTGTGTGTGTGTGTGTGTGTGTGTGTGTGTGTATTCAATAAAGCATTCAGACAACAGTTTGATACATAATCGCTGTTCCACGCATACTGGTTTTCTCTGATGCTATACCTGGAAACAAGGCATTGTTCCATGGGGAGAAGCAAGCAGAGCTCATAGATGAGGACAGATGCTATAAAATACTAAAACTTAACAATTTAGAATGCATCTTAGCAATATATAGGGTTTCAGGTAACAGAATCATGAGAAAACTATCAACTCCACTGCCTTCAATTTGAAAACAGATGAATAAAATTTAACTAAGTTAAATGGGTAGGATGGTGTTTGATCCAAACCCTGCTGCACAAGTGTGAGAGATCAATACATATATTACATGTTTGTGCATGTGTGTGTGTGTGTGTGTGTGTGTAGACAGATAGCTTTTGTGTTTCCAGGAGCTAAAGAAAGTTGTGTCAATTCAGGGCCTGAGGGGACTATGTGTGTCCTCTAGTCTACTGCTTGTGGAGGAAAATATCTACATCACACACCATCACATACTGGTGTTTAACTTATTTGATGTCATCTAGCACAAAGAAAAGTTTCATACAAATTACAGAAGCACATTGGTTGCTATGGAATAGACCGATTGTCTGCCCTGTGGCCATTGGAACATACTTTGTCAACAGAACGTGCTTCCTTTGGTCTGAAGTGTGTAAAACACTTAGGAAAGATGGTGCCCTTTGACAGTCTGAGAGAATGGCAAGGTTTCACTACAGGTACTCATAGGCATACCTGTGCAAGTGCATGGGCGCTCGCTGCTCATCCTCCCAGCCCCGGACATACACTTGTGGCTTGGAATGACTGGGAATCCTTATATTCAGGCCAATGAAAGTGATCCCTCACTTCCTACATGTTGAAAAAGATTCAAATAAAGCTCTAGCATTTGATTAAAATGCAAAATTTATTTGACATCTAAATGAATAGCAGAAATTGTTATGTGGCCTTGAGCACACTGCTTAAATTCTCTGCACCTCTGTTTCCCTATAATGTTATAGTATATTAGTAACATGATTAATAGCTAATAAATAGGAATATTATTATCCATAATGATGCAAAAATAATGGATTGTCACACCAATTTTGAATTGTAAGTATATGCAGTATGTAAATGATTACTAATAAGCATTATTTCAAAAGCTTGCATTTACAAACCGATATCACAATAAGTAATATAATGAAAATAGGTAGTAGTGTACTATCCTAAGAAAACACAGTTGTTCCCTTAACCCTAAGAGAGCATAATTATCATTAAATATTATAATCTACATTTATACCCATGTCATCTATCTACCCATCTATCCATCTAACCATCCATCTATCCATCCATCCATCCATCCATCCATCCATCCATCCATCCATCCATCCATCCATCCATCCATCCATCCATCCATCTATCTATCTATCTATCTATCTATCTATCTATCTATCTATCTATCATCTATCTATCTATCTCATATATAGCATAATATACACACACACACACACACACACACACACACACACACACGCGTGCGCGCGCGCGCGCACGCACACACACCTTATCCAGTGTTTGTGTTGCTTGGGGTATAAAATAAACTTTATGTTCTACAGTCTTTCAAACATAATGGCTAAAGGAGACTGGGGTGTAGGTTCCTGTGGACGGGAGCCTCAGGGGAGGGAGTCAACTCTGTGAGCTTTTGCCATCTCAGACTTTCCAATGGTAACAGTTTTTTGAATGCAGAGTCAGAGGTCTTGGAACTCTTGGTAATTTTCTGGTGTCTTTAGCATCCTTACATTTCTTCCACCAAACACATATAAAAGAAAATTTCTTATTTTTCAGTGAAAACACCACCACTATAGATGAAAGGCAGAAATATCAAACTCCACCTGTCTCAAATAAAATCAGACATTAAAAAGATGTGCCCAAAATTAAGACATTATTGCTCTTTCACTAGATTTTGTTTTAAGACTTTTAGCAAAAAAAGGCCATTTTACTATAAATATTGATTTATTTTAAAGTAAATATATAGATTTGTAATACTCCCATATTAAAGTAAACCTTACCACAACGAAGTGAAGATAAATCTCTGGGAAAGGCTAGTATTTCAATGCAAAGTGTGTGTCCATAAAAGCTGTACAATGCACACATGCCTTCAGACGGATTTCCTGTGATTGGTGCGATCTCTATAAGGTCTATTTCTCCAAATACCACATTTTCATTCAAAATGGTGTCTTCCAGGTCCACCCACATTATCACACATACACCTATTTGATATTCTAATTCTACAAGCCTAGTCCAAGATTTGTTGATATATTAGTTGATGGATATACAAGATTACAGTTAGTCATCCTTGAGAGAAAAATTAAAATGCATCCTATTTCACATTTACTTAAGTAGCATGGGATATTTCTCTAAAAAACTGAAATTAATTTTAAGATGGGCATGACCCCGACATTATTAGGTCTTGTTAAATTGTCATCCAGGTTCGATGCTGATTTGCTAACTTGTGGAGTGAGAATCTCTTTATCCTCGCTGCCTCTTCTTATATGTCTGAAACTTGTTGGTGTTATTGATGTGATGGTATAGAAAGTCAACATGCTTATTATTTTAATTTGAAGCTCCTTATTTTCAGAAATGAGAATAGCTAGGAATAAGTATGATGCCAATTAGAAAATACGTATGAATGAAGGCTACATAATTGTAATAGCTTTTTCTCATAGTGAAGTCTAGGATGCTTGAGCAGATCATAAATCAATAAAATCTGACTCGGCCACCTTCCAGTTATATTATCCTAACATGTCATTTGACCTTTCTCACGTTTATCATCAAATGATTGCCACTTACATCGCTTACAAAACCTCAAAAAGCCTTCCTCCTGACCTACCTCATCTTAGAGGAAAATGAGGAGTCAAGATGGAGTTTGTCACAAACTACCTTTTTTATTTTTAACACTGTTTAGCCTTTTTAGAGACCCCTTCTTATGTGTGACTTGTAGGAGGAGCTTGCAGCTTTCATAGAAAAACATTTTATTATTTTCAACTTTACACTTGAAATGTGTTTATCATTTTATCAGTCCTATAAAAAGAACCAGTTGCATCTTACCAACTTGCACCTTTAAATTCAACCTGAGAGTCAGCTGCTTATTAAATTTAATGTTTACTCCACTACAGTTAGTGTAATTATCAATAATTTGATGAATCCTACCTTCTTCTTCAGTCTCTTGTCCTCGCAATGCTTTCATACTTTATGATTTGATTTTTTTATTTTATGGTTTATTTATTTCTTATTAACCATACTTTCTAATAAGTAAGTGAACTATCTGAAATAAAGCCTACAGTGTATTACTACCTTGACATTTTAAGAAATGATAAATAAAGTATGCAGGAGAAAAAGGAAATTATCAGAGGGAAGTCCAAATCTTGAGAAGAAATGAAGCATCAGAAAAGTGTATATTTAGGGAAATATTAAGACTATATTTTTGTTATATACTCATTTGTACTTACATGTGTTTGATGACTTCACAACAACAATGAACTCAGACTTGACAGCTTACACTGAGACTAACCCTAAAAGGGCAAACACGAGCTAACTCCATTGACACATCGCCCATCCCTTCCACTGCTAGGCACAAAACTCAGGAAGAGTATCTTCATCCTACAAACTGAAGCTATGACCCATCTTTCCATGTCCTACCCAAAAGTCGGGGTTTATTATTTACTTATAAATCAAATTATCAACATTTGATCCATAATTGTAGCAGACTTTGAGGTGCCATCATGCTTCTGTCATGGATTCTCACCTGTGGTGGCTTAAACACGCTGGCTAGGGAGGGCCACTATTAGGAGGTATGGCCTGTTATGAGGAATTGTGTCACTGTTGGGGTTGACTTTTGAGACCTTTCCTAGCTGCTTTGCAGACCGTCTTATCCTAGTTCCCCGGTCTGTCTTCAACACCATGCCTGTTGGACACTGCCTTGATGATAATGGACTGAACCCTCTAAATCCTCTTAGCCAGCCCCAAATTAAATGTTGTGCCTTTGTAAGAGTTGCCTTGGTCAAGGCGCCCTTCACAGCAATGGAAACCCCAAGACACATGTGCCAACTATTGAAGCAGTCATTGATGGCTTAACCTGTGACTGACATTATTGGGGACTTGGTACACACTCAAGAACAATCCATTCCTTTGTTTTTCCTACAGGGGAAAGAATTTCCCGGGTGGGGGGTGGGAAGGGAAAAAGGCACAAAACTGAGAAACAAAAAGAGAAGGCAAATTAAACCAGCTCGTAAGTCCAGGTGTTCCCAAGCTTTCCATGAATCTTCATTGGTACCAATTCAATTATTTCTTTTTTTCCCAAGCTTGCTTGAGTTGAGTTATTCTGTTGTGGTCGATGTAAACAGCTATAAAGAAATGTCCTTGAAGCTGCCCCATTAGGGAGACTGGCCCACTGTGATGAAATACCATACAAACCCAGCAAGAGAAGGTAAATTCAGGACAGAAGATTTATCTAAGAGTTTAGGGCTATAATAACCTGGGATTGCGTGAGCCATGACCAAGTCCTAAGTTTGTAGGCACACTAAAATAAGATATTTTATTCTCTGAGTCAGCAAGTTTCCAGTTTGCTATTCAGAGAGCTGAAACTTTACGTATTATCTTGTTTAGTTTACTACATGATCTTTTTATTCTAAGCAAATCATGCCTCAACTGTCTGCCCTTGGCTGCCACGCGCTCTCTGAAGGGCCATGTTGCTTTGGTTTCCACTTCAAGATCACTGTTAGACAGATATTGCTCTGGGTTTGGCCATAGTGCTCTCATTGGTCAATATTTAGAAAGTGCTATTTGCTTATCCGTGTTGCTGTGGTTAGCATGATCCATTTGGGTTGCAGACTTATGTTCGAGGATATGTGCTAATCCAATGCCTGGGTACTGCAACTCAGTACACTTTTCTGAGGAGTCACCCCATGTAATTTGCCTTTCCTTATTATTCGACAAATGCCCCTGAGGAAGCTACAAAAGGTTACTCTGCTGAACCTTCCAGGGTAAATCTGTGATCAGGGTATTTCCCATGGCGCTATTCTTACCCCATTGCCATGGGTGCTGTAATTGTGCTTGGATCTCATTTCTCCTACAGCTAGTAGCAAATCTTCGTGTTGTTTACGGCTCATCTAAAAATATCCAAATTGAAAGATCTTTCAACAGTTCTCTCGTATAAAATATATTTCCTGCATTTTGCCCAAAGTTGTGCTAAGTACAGAGACACTCAATATTTCCCAAGAAAAGTTTGCAGGGCCAGAGCTTACAAGCTTGTATGTCGTGGCTGCACAGCGTGTTGACTTTTGACAACTACTGTTGAACTCAGATGAATTATGAGGTCAAATACTGTGTTTAGTGATGTGTGCTAGAGACATACGAACAAATATTTGTTCACCTCAGACAGGGCATTGACAATAAATCTAAGAATGATTCTACCTTGATGAGCTAATGATTGTTATGGTTACTAAAGGTATGTGGGCATGGGAGGGGTGTTATGAATGTAGCAAGCCTTGACGACTCAAACATGGCTGCTTCATGTCATGCCTTTCACTATAGGATTGGCCATGACCACAAAAGCTGCCCCATTGGAAGCAGTTCCTGAAGAGTCTCCATGTCCCAACAATTGCTTATTGTTTGTATTCTTGCATGGGAGAGTGGCATTAAGTGTCTTGCAACTTTCCCAACTTTCTGAATCTTTGAATGTTTATGGGATCGTTGTTCTAAGTTTAGGTTTGAGCCTTATAAGTTTTTCTCTTGAGTCTTTATCTTCTATATGTCTGCAAATTCCAGAAGCTTCCACACCCCAGTCTTATATTTTCAGCTATCTCACTTTTTTTTTTTTTGGCAAAAATTCATTTTCTTCAGAGATTTTTGCCTTTCCCTATCTTTTTTTCTGATTCATTCACCAAGCCTCCTCCTCATGCCAGGTGAAAAGATAATCATTTCCATTTTATACTGAAAACCTTCTGATGCGTGAGGGTTAATAAAGTAGTCTGGGAGTGTAGGGGAAGGAGCATGCATGTGTCAGGGTGCATGTATGTATGAATGTCAGAAGTGTTGATCCACAAATCTTTTGCAGATTACATTTGGGTGGCATACATTGGTTCTCCTTTATTTTGGGTTGTTTTTATTAGATAGCTGTCCCATTAAGCTTCCCAGGACTCCTCATAGATGCATATATAAAAGTCCCTACTTAGCCATTAAGCGATAATCTAGTAAATGACATGATCAGCAATGAATCTCCATGGTACTCAGATCATGGTTCTAAACAAGTTTCCATTTGTCACAAACAAAGAAAAGCTATATATAACAATCAGAAATCCCATGACCCTCAGGCTCATCAGAGAATAGGTCACAGGACAAACCACCACTTTGATACAAGAAGAGGCTGGTATCCCAGAGACAGCCAAAGATCTGTGCCTGTAACAGGAATGCAAAGGTAGAGCCTTTAGTGGTCATTTAATGAATTGGAGGTGGGGCTAGTGAGCCAACAGGAGAGGAAAGAAGTGTGGCAACAGTCAGGGGAACACACAGTTTTGTGGTTCCTACATCTAGAGACTGAGAAAGACTCAGAGGAAGTTTAGGAACCTTCAAGGGTATGGCGGTGTGTGTGTGTGTGTGTGTGTGTGTGTCTGTGTGTGTGTCTGTGTTCGTGTTCTGTGTCTGTGTGTCTGTATGTATTTACAAACACATTTCTCTAAAGCTTTAGAAATCCATGTTGGTAGTAGAAAGCAGTGTCAGGATTTCTCATCATCTCTGAATTCTACTATCATTTCTCATCATCAATTCTATCGAGAATTGAATTTTTTGTTTGTTTTTTGTTTCTTTTTTTGGTTTTGTTATTGTTTTGTCTCCTCCAGTCTTCTCATGGTCTTCAATCTTCTGTGTCACTTAACTCCTGTGAGTGTATCTAAAACCTCCTGTTTGACTTCCATTTAGCTTTCACTTAGCTTTTGGTAAGGACGGCCTTTAAGACCTTTTCTTCACTTGATTAAGTAAAAGCCAGAGGCTTGTTGCAATGAGGCTATACTTACCAGGACAGAGAGTAAAGTCCACTACCTGTCTCTCCAGAGGCAAATTAATCATAACAATAATTACTAAGAGAATTGATAAATGCAAGCACTAGTAGAAAAGGAGCCTCCACGCCTTGGCTGAAGCGAGTCAAGTGGTTCCACTTGGCCTAGGCCCTTCCAATTTTTGGTCTTATCTAACAGAAAATCAACAAAACAAAAAACAGAAAAAAAAAGGCCAATAAATTGTAGTAAAGTAACAGGGAGTGCAAGAAATTTAAGCAGATTCAAATGCCAGGAAGGAATATGGAGCCAGTTGCAGAAATAAACCAAAAATGAAGAATGCTTTCTTGGGGGGCTGGAGATGACCTGAAGTTGCCAGGACTGGACTGCCTTCCAGAGGTTCTGAGGTCAATTGCCAGCAGCCACATGGTAGCTCGCAACCTTATAATGAGATCTGGCACCCCATTTTAGTGTGCAGGCATATACAGACAAACACTATGCATATGATAAAATTAATCAATTAATTAAAAATAATGCTTTCTCCCCGAAGTCTACAGGTCAGAGATACAAGCTCACTAGGTTTAAAGGACAAATAAGATTAGTGAACACGGTCTCATGGCTCACATCTAAGCCCCTGCCATTGGGGGGCTCCAAGGTAATAACAGTGAAATCCCTACAAGACACAGACCTTTTTAAAGAGAAATTTTAAGGAAGCCCAAAGTCTAAAAGGAGACAGTAACAAAATAGTTGAGTTTCAGCATCACTTGACACTGACAGGGGAAAGACCATTAAATAGAGCCTAACTAGTAGTTCAAAAACAAATCTTTCATTAAGGGCCATTTATCCAGTCTTTGTTAGGCAGTATAACGTATCTCACCTCTCAGAGCATGGAAAGATAACACAGCCTGAAGAATCGCCATCTCAAATCTATCCTGTATCCTGATAAAGGCAATCGCATTATCACAGGGAACTTAGAATACGATGGTACTCTGTGCTATATATGGGGCAGTTGGGTGACAGAAGAAAAGAGATGAGATCCAAAAGGAAATTTCTGAAGTGAAAAGATTGCAGCAAAGTAGAGGATTTGTATTCACATCCTCAAGAAAGGGAAATAGAAACTTTGTAAATTGAAATTGAAAGAAAGTGAGAAAGAAAGGACAGAGAGCCAACTTAGACATAAATATGCAGACACATTAAAGTAAATTCCTGCTTCAAAATAGTCACCCAATACAAGAAGCTAAGGTCATATAACATAAACCATGAAAAAAATAAGTATGCATTTTAAATTGATAGGCAGGCAATTTCACGCTCATCAATTCAAACACCAGAGAAGTTTCTCCCTCTCTCACTCTCTCTCTCATCTCTCTTTTTGGAGACAGTCTTACTAAATGTGTTGCCCAGAGCTTTAATGTACACTTGAGCTATCTACTTTCTCTGCCTCCTTTAATGCTTCGTTGAAGGCCTGGGCCAACATGGAGGATTTCTGTTTCATTCAACCACAGTGAAAACTGCAGTCAAGTTACATTTGATACTGTGAGCATCTTCCATCTGAACTATGATGTCAAAAGTACCTGCCATCATCAGTGCCCTGAGGGTAAACATAATCTAGCCCTCCCTTCTCTGGTTTTTCTCCCTATAATTTTGCATATACAAGATGTGGGTATTAAGTACCAAGATGTGTGAAGACCATGTCATGTCCATTTTCCAGGGATTTGTTAATGAGTGGCCTCAAGGACCCTTGGGTGAGATCTGTCTGTTCTGGCAAGGCCGCAGAGGCTCTCTGTGGTATTATTGGCATGGCCAGAGGGTCCACATGAACAATCTTCCTGGGAGGAAGCAGATAAAGAAACCAGGAAGCACACATTCACTGAGCTGTGGAGGGCAGAGAACACAAATGAGTCAGACCACCATCTTGGGTGTGTGTGATGCAAAGCCCTGGGAATGTGCTACTGCAGGTCACTGGTCCTCAGGCCTACAGACTTGGAGACCAGGCAGCTGTTATCATGAATGACAAGTAGCATCAAGACCTTTGCTGACACTGTCCTTCCTTCTTGTCTTTCACCCATGGTTGATCCTATCTTCCACAAACACATGAGCTCTGTAGTTCACTAAGAACTAGCCTAGTGCTGTTGGGAAGGCAGGGTTTGTAACCAGAAAGGTATATTTCTGTGGCAACTGCCAATTAGCGATTGCTTCTTGTTTGAAATTTGTGTTAGGAAGGCTAGTGGAAATGAGCTCTTTCCAGGTTTTTTTTTTTTGAAACTGAGGAAAGGTAGATCACATATCAAATAAGCAACTTGGAGAAATATGATGTAGTCAAGTGCAAAAAGTAATATTCAGGACATCTTACTCACTTTATCGGCCCTTCCGAATTCCATTGCTCTGTGGACATTGGAAACTTTTAAGACAGGTCGGTAACTATATCACCAACAGGGCCATCCCAGTGTTTTCTTCCTTCAAATTACTGGAGAAGCCAGCACTGTAGTTCATCTGAGATCACAGCTCTTCTTACATGTCCCTTTCATGAACATGACTCCTTGCAGTGCTCCAGCATCAGTCTGAAAGTTCACGACAGATAGTAGGAACGCCAGCATGGAATTTCTTTCTGTTACACAACCATGTCTCCTGAAGCCTTTCATCACACCATACCAGCAGGCCATGTGATTGCTCGTCCTTCCACGAGCCATGCGACACTTTAGCTAAGTCTGCTCTTTCATACCTTGAAACCAGTCCTGCCTAGAAATCCAAAAGGTACACAATTCAGAAAGAAAGGTTTGGGAGATAAATACCTTCATTCCCATCCTGTAACTCATTAAGAAAGACTGTGAGAAGGTGGAGAACCCTGTCCATGATCACTTTTATTCACCAAAAATTAGCATCTTGAAGGCTAATTTGAATGGCAAAGAATCAGCCATTTTAAGTGTATAAACAGAACATACAGAGGATCTTCCCAGGAGATATCAGCATCGCTTCATTTATTATTATTTTCTGAAATAACAGGAAGATTTTATTAAGAATTTTATTAAGATTCCTTAATGTTTTAGTGTATTTTATTTTGTTTTCAAAACATCTTGTGATGTTCTAAGCATAAAATATTTCCCCATACATGGTGGGGATAAAGTACACAGAGTCAAAGATCATTTAATTTATGATCTTGTATATTACAAACATCAACTACCATTGAGTTTAATGATGGCTGTTATAGGTATTGTCCCAAGATTCAGTGAGTTAGCAAGTGGTACATCCTGGGTATGGCTTAGGACGGTCAGATTTGGTGCTCAAATGAGATTGTGATCATTGATTTCTCTCCTTTTCAGAGTTTTTAGCTAAAAAGCACAACCACCAAAGAGCCATTTCAATGTCAATTGAAAGAAAGTGCTGATATCAATCTAATCCAATTTCAGTCTCCTATGAAATAGACCTGAGGCCTTAGGGACTGTAGGGGATGGAGAGTTTTTCCCCATAATATTTTTATTGATTGTTTGGGAATTTCACATTGTGATCCTTGAGCACCATCACTTCTCTGTTAGGCCAGATCTGGTTCCCAGTCCCAGACCCACCCCACCCCAAGAATAGGAAGAAGAAGAAGAAGAAGAAGAAGAAGAAGAAGAAGAAGAAGAAGAAGAAGAAGAAGAAGAAGAAGAAGAAGAAGAAGAAGAAGAAGAAGAAGAAGGGAGGAAGAGGATCGGGAGGAAGGAGGAGGAGGAAGAGGAGGAGGAGGAGGAGGAGGAGGAGGTCCCATTTGCCTGCTAAGGTTCACTGTAGCATGGTCAAACCCCAGTGGCCAGATGCTTAAGAAAAAAATTGAGTCCTTTCCCTACCCATACACTAGAAGCCATAAATTTTGAACATTGGTATCACAATTTTAAGAGTTCTTCAATTTCTTTCTGTCTATGTTTTTACTTTTGGAGGTTGGGTGGGAATAGGGGTTGTCCCAGGAGGCCCTTTTGACCCTCATCCTCAATTGGGGCCTGCAAGTTGTCAATACCATGGCAAAAAGTAGCTTCCATCACAGCCAGTGGGAACATGGATCGAACTTACATTAGGGTTCTGGTGACAGTATGGAGGATGAACATGCTATTGCCCCCAGTATGGTCTTCAGACAATACAGACCACAGACATCAGCCAGGCCTCTGCTGTTGTGAAAACTATGGACAGCTTCACTGTCCTTGGTGGCAGTGCATACAGGCCAAAGACATCCACATAGCCTTCTATGTTAACACAGGCAACTTAGGACCATGGGCCAGACATGGCCTTTGTTGACAGTATGGACCTGACATCCTTGTGGCCCCACGTGGCAGCTGGGTCACTATGTCAATATGGCCCCCAGAAGTAGCACATCCCACAGACATCAACATAGCTTGAGGCCACAGCACCAATAATGGACATTCAAATGATCTTTGGTGACAACACAGCCACAGACATCAACACAGGCCCCTAAGACTCAAAGTTTTAGGAAGGGGGACTTGTGTGTTTACTTGGCTACCTTAGCTAACCAGAGCACAGGGCCAGCTTTTCAAGCAGGGGAGCAAAAAAGCAAAAACACATATAGAAACATGACTTAGAGATATTGCCACTCTGCCCAAAGAAACCTAGGTTCCAACCAACGAGATTGATATTGTTGTTCCCTGAAAGGATGTGGTCAGGCCAAATAGATGGTACAGGTGATTAAAGGAAGGAATTAGTGTCCCTTGGTTACGGACTAAGAACACAAGAACTATGACATGGGTATGGGGGGTGTTCTTGTTATTTATAGAGGAAGAAATTGGAGTTCTGGAAGGTCAAATACCTGATCACAATCACAGGCCTAGGAAATGAGCTTTTCAGTGGCCAGAGTGCTGACTTGGCATTCTTCACTCTCAATTCAGACAAGAGGCTCTGTCTTAAAATCAAAACCAACCAACCATCAAACAAAAAGACACCAAAACAAACAAACCCAGATGGAAACAAAAGACGAGATGAAATAGTTCCTGAGGCCCAATAACCAAGACATTGGCTCCACGTACACATGCACACATGCACACATACACACATGCATGTGCACACACACACACACACACACACACACACACACACACACACAAGTATAAAGTCTATCAGGATATCAAAGCAACTAGACTTAAAAACCTAACAATTTTATGATTTATTTCATCTTCTGTTCCTGTTACACACCCACTCTGTGCCAGCTCTTCAACAAGTAGTGTGGTCGTGAGAACAAAGAGCTGGAAAGGGCAGCATTTCACAAAGCAGGAGACAGCACCTTTGTTGAATTCTGTAAGGGACTCATTTATTTTGCTGATTTATATGTACTAATAACAACAGTAACTCGGATTGAAATCCAGTGATCTGAGGGTCATAAGAAGAAGGAAGCTATTCACCTTAGCAGAGGCAAGATCTGGGAAATTTGAGACATTTTTGACACTTGACAAGTAGAGAATTCTATCATGCTGGTTCACAGGGAGAAGAGGCAGGACTCAAGTCCTGCAAGCAGCAGGCCTGAATTCTGACCTACATGTGAAACTTTTGGCAGAGAAAAAGAAGCTGTGTCTCAGATGTCTCCTCAGGGTCAGAAGTGGAGAAACTGCAGCTCAGTGTCAGTGGTTTCAAACTCCACTTGTGAAGCAGGGTCTTGAAGAAGAAACCATTGATCTGGTGGCCTCTATGACCACAAAGTGATTCCTCAGAGCCCCAGCAGTGATGTGGAGAAGAGCTCAAAAGGGAAGTAGAAACTTTTGATCAGCCCACGGTGGACATGAATGACATTTTAAGTGTTCAAACCTTCTGATGAATGCTCCATAAAGTTTAGTTCTTATGAAAACCCCACTTTGTATTCCTGAATTAGAATGCAGCCCTATTTTTAAATCTATTTACCCTTTTTTTTTAAATCAGAATATATATATATATATATATATATATACATATATATATATATATGTAGTTGTATCTCCTTGTGGAGAAAAATTATATCTCATTTAATAGTATTTTAGGTTGACTATCAGTATCATAAGCATTTATACATGCAAATTTCTTAAGTAACTATAATAGTAAACCATATATTTTTTTTATTTTTCAAAATCAATGAATTTTATATATGTGACTGCACTGTCCCTCTTAGACACACCAGAAGAGATCATCAGATCCATTACAGACTATTGTGAGCGACCATGTGGTTGTTGGGAATTGAATTCAGGACCCTCTGGAAGAGCAAGTGCCTTAACCACTGAGCCATCTCTCCAGCCCCAGTAGATCATACTTTTTGAAAACTGGGAAATAAAAGAAATGGAGAAACATTCAATGCAAATTTAGCTAAAATGTGGGAGAATGTTCTACACAAATATACCAAAAGCATTAAGTGATGTTCATAAAATCGCACAAGAGACATGGCTCACTAGGTAAAGTACCCTGAGTTAAAGATTCCAGTGCCATTTATGTTGATAAATGGCAGACATAGTGGGTTAGGCATAAAAAGGAAGAGGCTGATTTTGAGCTTCCCTGCAACAAGTTTAGGCAGTTAGTGAACTTTCAGTTTGTTGTTGTAAAAAATATAAAAAATAAAAAAGTATGGTTGTTTCTTACTTTTGCTAGGTCCGCACTATTAAAGCTCCCAAGATATCTGCTAGATATCTTACATGGAAACACATCCCAGCCCCAGCCAGCCCAATGTTTTCGTCACTGCTCACTTTCCTACACTAAACTGTCACATAAGATACAACACAAATACAATAATCTTTGACCCAATTGACAAGACACATACTGCTCACCTACATACAGGTGCCCAGCACCATCCATCCCTTTAAGAACATTTTATCAACAACCAAATACACAGAGCAGAAATCCTTGAATGCCGCCCTGCCATGGCTTCTCCCCTCTCAGTCTCTTCTTTCCTTTCCATTCCAGTCTTGCTGCTGCTTCCTTCAAACCTCTCCTCCCATCCTTCCTTTCTCCAATGACAGGCCCTTCTATCCTGTACCTGCCTCACCTGTATTTTTACAATTTAAATGGGGAGATGGTTCTGGTCAGTCATGTGAGTCCTGAGTACTGACTAGGCAGCTGTCCTTAAGGGCAGTTGAACTAAAATAAAAACAGATATCTGTTAAGCCAAAAACAGGTTGAAATAATAGACTTGTCTCTGAAAAGTAAAGCAAAGCATGATGAAGGGGTGATTGCTGACATCCACCTCTTACCCATGTGTCCCACTGTTAACGCCACTTTTTTGGCTATGTTTTATGTTTTGATACTAATGTCTGTCACATATACAGCTGGCAAAGATGTCACCATTTTGTGGGCTTGCTCTCACTGCTCTTTTTGTCCAACTGTGCCTACACTGAATTCTCTAAGGTCTTACATGTCAGTTGGCTTCGCGCTTGGTAAAACCTATTCAGAAAGTCCTTCCGGACTAAATGTAGGAACTGCCTTGCTGTCTTCAGCAACTTGACTATTTCCAGTTTCGTTTAGCCTTTTGACCCATTTGGAGCAGTTTTTGCCAAAGGACAGGTAGGGTCTAATTTCATTTTCTCAATTTGCACATCTATGGCTTTCCTAGACATTGTTTTGGCCCCATCTGTTCAGTATATTTGTTAGACTTTTAGATGGGTAGCCATATTCACCTTTGGGTTTCAACTTGCTCCTAAATTGTCTGGTTAGTTTTGCTTTGTTTGCTTGCTTCAGTGTTTGGTTTTTTTTTTGTTTTGTTTTTTTGTTTTGTTTTTGCTTGCATCATATTGTTTTATTTCTCTGGTTCTGTAATATATCTCAAGCTGCAGAATCTCTCAAGTCATTGTTCTTTTTGTTCAATATTGCTTTGTTTATCAGGTACTTTTGTGTTCCACATGGATTTTAGAATAGTTTTTTTCTACCCTATGAAGAAGGACATAGATTTTGGCTTCTGGGAGAATGGCCGCTCTCAATATTCTACTCCCTCATGAGCACGGGTATGCTTTTCGTTTTCTGGTGTCTTTGCCCTCTTTCAGTATATATTTAAAGTTTCTATCGTAGCTCCTTTCATTTTTGGTTAGGATTACTGCAGGTATTTTTATTTCTTTTATTTCTTTGTTTTGAGGCCATGTAGAGGTAAGTCTGTAATTCATTTTCCTGTATCTTTGTCCAACAGTATTAAACACATAAATTTTGTGTTCATTCTATATCCTGTCACGTTGAAATTTTGTACTGGGATTATCAGTAGATATTTGAAATCTCTTATTTATAATAGTGTGTAATCTGCAAGATAATTTGACTTTTTTCCTACTTTGTATCTCTTTAAATTCCTTCTCTTGCTTTACTGCTCCAGGCAACACTGAACACACAATATTAAAAAGGAATGGAGATAGTGCTCAGCCCTGTCTTATTCCTGATTTCAGTGAGATGATATTCAAGTATTTTCTCCGTATAGGATGGTGTTGGCTGAGGGTTTCTCAGACATAGCTTTTACTGTGTGGAGGTATGTTCCCTCTTTCTGTAGAACTTTTATCTTGAAGGAGTGTTGTGTTTTATTGAAGGTTTCTCTGCAGCTGTTGTGACGGCCTTGCCAGTTTTGTCCTTAAGTTCATTTATGTGACCTATATTTATTGACTTACACATACTGAACAAATCCTGTGTTTCTGGGGTAAAGCCAACTTGGACATGGTGGATAGTGCTCCAAATGTAGACAATGATTGGTTTGCAAGTATTTGATTGAAGGTTTTAAAGCTATATTCTTCAGAATGTTGGCCTATTGATTGTTATTGGTGATGACAGTGGTGGTGGTTGTGGTAGTGTGTGTGCATGTGTGTGTCTTATGTGGTTTTGGTATGAGTGTGATACTGGCTTGTTAAGAGGGGTTTTGTCGTACTCTTTCTGTTTCCATTTCCTTAATAGTTTAAAGATTGACTATAAAACTTCTGAAGAAGTTTGGTAGAATTCTGCTATAGATTGAACTGGACCTGGAAATGTAGGGTGAGGGAGGATACCATTTCAATATTTCAGTATCTTTATTATTATAGATCTATTTAGGCTATTGCTTTCTTGGTTTATTCTTGGTGGTATGACTGAATCTATAAATTCTTCCATTTCCTTCAGGAGTTCCAGTTTAATGGAGTATAGGTTTTTAAATATTCCCTTACAATATTCTAAATTTCTTTGGTTTCTATTGTAATGATTTCCTATTTATCTCTGATTCTTTTAATTTGTATCCTGTTCTTTTCTTTTGGTAGTTGAGCCAAGGGCCTATGAATCTTGGTCCCCCCTCCCTGCTCAAATAATAAGCTATTAGTATCATTAATTTTTGTATCATTTTCTTTGCCTTTATTCTGTTAATTGGAGCTTTGATTTTTATATTTTCTTTCCATCTAATGGATCTGGGCTTGATTGCTTTTCTAAACTTTTTGAGTCACAATACTAAGTACTTAATTTGTGTTCTTTTTAACATTAATAATAGGCACTTAGAACTATAAAATTTCCTTGCAGGACTACTAATTTTAATGTTTCCTAAAGGTTTGTTATATTGTATTTTTCATTTTATTTTAGTTCAGGAATTTATATCTACCAGAGCTGTCCCCAGGATAAAGGATTTTGCTGTGACTGTAAGATCAATTTTATTCTCTCGTTTCTGCTTTCATAGCCAGGGTACTGGGTGCTATGTTGCAGACCTTCCTTGATGTAGTTGGAGTTGAGTACCGTGGGATAAATTATGTTCTAGTTTCATTCTTTTATAGGGAGCTATCCAGTTGGACCAGTGTCATTTTCATGTAGATGTGTTTTCTCTGTATCTTTGCCCCCATTGTCAAGAATCAGGTGACACTGTGTGAGTGTGAGTGAATTTATATCCAGGTCTGTGTTCTATTTGATGCACCAATGTGCCTGGTTGTTAGCCAGTTTCCTGCTGTTTTTGTTATAACTCTACAGTGTAACTCAAAATCATGAATAGTGACACCTCCACCAGTTCTTCCATTGTTCAGAATTGTTTTTAACCACCCTGGGATATTGTGTGTGTGTGTGTGTGTGTGTGTGTGTGTGTGTGTGTGTGTGTTTCAAAAAATATATTTAGTGGGATCTTTAGAATCTTTTTGTTAATAAATTTAAGATCAGTTTCTGGGAAGAATTGCATTGGAATTTGAAAGGGATTAAATTAAATCTGTAAATTGCTTTTGGCAGAATGGCAAAATTCATTTTCAGAATATGAATCCTACCAGTCCATGACCACCATGGGTGGTCTTTCCATCTTCTGTATTTTTTCAGTTTCTTTGATGTATTAAAGTTTTTATTACATAATGTTTTCTTTCCTTAGAATTATTTCAAGATATTTTATCAATTTAGTATTATTTTAAAGCTAAGTGGAAGAGCTTCAGTGTTTCTACCAAAATCTGGAACATGTCAAGATGTCTACTCTCTCTGTTCATGTCCCTGTCTCCCAAACATTTAAATAAGATTGTTTCCCTGGTTTCTTTCTCGGTATGTTTGTCATTTGTAATTCAAAAGGCTACTGATTTTTATGTGTTCATTTGTGTGTTGACATTTTGCAAATTTAGTTTTCAGTTGTAGAACTTTCTTATAGGGGTCTTTAGGTAATTTTATAAAAAGTATAATCTGCATATAAGAATTCTTTGGCTTCCTATTAATATCCCTTTATCTCCTTCCTTGTCTTATTGATTTATCTAAGACTTCAAGCACTATAGTGAACATGAATGGAGAGAGTAGACATCGTTGTCTTGCTCCTGATTTTAGTAGAATTACTGATTGTTTTTTATTATCAGGTATTTTCAGAAGAAAATAGCCATGTGTAGATAATTCCTATGTTCTATGGCAAAAGGCAAACAAGCAAAAAATCAAACCCAAACAAACTTGTTCTTTAGCCATTCATTCAGTGAACATAAGCACTTGCTTGACCAGCCACCATGCTAAGATAGAGACGACATTTTTCAGAACTGGACAGAGGTACTTTGGGGGGAGGGGTAATAATGGAGCTACGCCCTGAAGAATGAGCATGTGGTGGTAGAGGCTCTGTAGGACAAGGCAGGGCTTTTCAGCTTGAAGTGAAATCTGTCACAGATTCTTTTCCATTATGCTCGGCAGCAAAGATGCCTTAGATTCATGTAAATATGTGTAGCTGAGAAAATGCACCCTAGGAATAGTATCACGGTCCTAAGCTGAGTTGAGAGATAGAAAGTTCCTGGCACATGGCAAGGACTAGGAGAGGAGCAGCCTAGAGGGCAGTGACTTACAAACCAATGGAGAGGCCAGTGTTGTTCGCAGTCACTACCAAAAGTAATACTGCTGGTTCACAGATACAAAGCAACTTGCCACCAAGATGCCGCCTTAATTTACCTTCTTTAGAAACAGCGTCTGTTTGTGTAAAATAGGGCCCCGCTGTTGTATACACTGAGACACTTGCTTTCTTCCTAAAGGAAACTGTTATGTTGAACCCAGCCTGGGAGTCTCACTGTTTGACTGTGAAGATGCATCTCTCAAAAACCATAAGTTGGGCCCTTTCCTGGCACCATTATGATTGTTATCCTTGACACCTGAACTGAAAATTGTGATAATTATTTACACCCACCCAGCCCTCTTCATAGCTAAGGACCACTTTGGGAAACAAACTGCCCTATACCCAGAGAAATACGGAGACTTATTTTACTTCAAGCTTGGTAGCGACTGCTGCTAGAGAAGATAGGAGAAGACGTCTATTTTTAAGCACAATCTCATTTGGGAGAATAATTTAGTCATTTACACAAAAATGTTTGCAGTTTATTTTAGAAGTAATTCATTTTGTTATGCGTAGTATAGTGTTTCTGAGCACAAATTAGTTATTTTTGAAGTTTGAGCTGTGCTCTTTTGAGAGTTTCTCTCTGTGCCAGCTTCCAGGACTGTGGACTATTCAGTGGTTGGATTTGATATTTTTCTGTAAGATTTAAATTCCAAAATGAGCATCATGAAGATAAAGTAGAAGAATTAGGATTGCATATTTATTCATTCTAAGAGACATTTAATGAACAGCCAGGACATCTGAGGAATGACACTAAGTGCCATGTGTATATGTCCAGTTTTAGAGGAGTGCCAGGCATGCACATAAGAGAATAATGTGCATGTAGAAAGTGTTTCTACTCTAATTGATAAGACACTACTAATCCCACTAACAGGAGTGTTGGGAATGGGAAGCTGCTATGATACATGTGATGGTCTTGACACAAGCTCAAGTCACCACGGAAGAGGGAACCTCAGTTGAGAAACTGCCTCTATCAGTTCCCCTGTGGACAAATCCATGGGGCATATTTTGGGTTAATGATTGACGTGTGTGGATCCAGCCCACTGTGCATGGCACCATCCCTTTGCTGGTGGTCACTGATGGCATAAAAGAAGAGTTTTCTTTATCCAGTGGCTCTGTTCCTGGTGCTTATGACAGCAACAGAGAAGCAAACAAGCAAAGAGTGGACACAGGAAAACTTAGCATCCAGTCACAAGGATCTGTTTTCAAAATGGGAGCAAGACACAAGAGAAACCCAGAAGCTTGTGGGTCAGCCAGCCTGGGAAGCCCAGTGAAAAGCAAGGGTCCTTGCTCAAAAAAGGAAAATTGAGCACCAACATGACATGGGAGCTGTCCTTTGACCTCCAGGCATGCATGCTTACACTCAGGGCAATGACTTTCAGTGTCCCCATGCCCAGCCTCTGCGATATTGTGGCCCTTACATTAAAAGACAGTGTGGTGGTTTGTGCTGTGTACACAGTCCAGGAAAAGCTGAGTGGTGCGAGCAGCCTCAGCAAATTAAAAATTCAGATGCTCTAATTTTAACCAAATCAATTTTAGTTTTATTAATTAAAATGATTTCACTCTAATTAGTGTGAGATAAAATTAAAAGTAAAAGTAAAAATAAAATAAAAACAGACCAAAAATTAAAAAGCTAAAATCAAATTAAAATTTAAAAAAAATCAAATGAGATGTTTGACCAGTGTTGCCGAGTGCCTGTGCACACACGCAAGAGCGTGAGGTGCGTTTACTCATTAAATCTTTCAGCTCTGTGAAGGAGCTACTATTTGGTCTTAGCAGCTTCTTCACATCATGGGATATTTTTGTCGTGTATCTAATAGGAAATTCAAGCAGCCTTGCTAGTATTACTGTAAGCAGGAGGTGAATCCAAGGCAGCCATCTGAGCATCCCGCTTCGCTAGAGCAAGCTCATTGGTTCCACACATGCCTGCTGTGACCAATGATGTCGCCTCCTACTCAGATTTGCCAGTATCACTAGGCTGGCAACAGGTCTTAGGAAGTTTACATCATCTCTGTATTTTTGATGTTGCTAAATGTGAAAAAATACCATGACCTCAGTGTTCCCTTGCGGAGCCAGGTTCACGGCATCACCACCACCTGCTTGACCAAAGGTTTCCATGGAAGGCAAGTTTAAAAATAAGGACTCTGCGCGCTCTCTTGCTTTCTTTAGCTAAAAGGTGTAAGTCTGACTGGAGGACTTAAGAAATTCCCCCGGCAGGTCAGCGGAAAGAGCAAGTGTGAGTTCTTCTCCTGACCTTGAGCAAACCAACCTCACTAGCCCTTCGGTTCTCCATCTGTAACACAGAGGTCAGTCACACAATTTGTAGCAGGAATGGGTAGGTGGGGAGAAGCATGCATATATTTATTGATCCTGAATTTCTATTCACAGTACAGTGCTTCAGTAGAATGAGGGGAGCCTTAGATTCTTTTGTCTGTACCAAGTATAAAACACAAACAAACAAACAAACAACAAACATCGTAAGACTGTCTAAATCAGTGGTTCTCAACCTGTGGGTCTCAAGTCCTTTGGGGGCCCATTATCCTGCATATCAAATACTTACAATACAATTCATGCCAATAGCAAACTTCCAGTTATGAAGTAGCAATGCAATAATTTTATGGTTGGGGGTCACCACAACATAAGGTACTGTATTAAAGGGTCCCAGCAGTAGGAAGAATTAGAACCGCTGGTATACGGGAAACCTTGGATTAGCAACTTGTGCAATCCTTGAGACACATTTACTGACTGATGAACTGCTTAAAATAAGTACTAAAATTCTCTCTTCTTTTTTTACTCCCCCACCTCTCTTTTTCTTCTTTACACTCATATATGTTCTGGTTAGCGGGAATAGAGCTGTGAATAAAATAATTAGGACATTTTCCTTTAGAGGACGGAAAGACAGCAACAAACATTTGAGCAAATGAATGTTGATGGAGTTCATGAACGGCATACAGTTATGTGATGTGCCCTGCAGTGCAGGGCAGGTTGGAAGACCAAGCTTTGTCATCACACGGAGGAGGGGAAGGTGGGCTTTTCTCTGGAGAGAATGTGTTGCTAAGGTCTGAATGAGGACAGGAGTGCAGCATTTGTTCAGAGGGAGACCAAAGCAGAAGGTGCATAGGGGCTGAGGAAAGCTCGCCCACTGCAGAAAGGGATGGATGTCTGGAGCCTGAGGACATGGCACAGAGCCGTGCTGCCCTTCCTGCTCAGTTCGGCTGCTATTCCAAGCACGTTCTAAAGTCATTGAACTATTTGAAGTGCTAGTATTAGGGTATTAGGGGTTGACCAGTATCTTTCATGTGCTCAGAACAAAGCCGTATCTTTTATATTGTTATTGTAACTAAAGGGGACTTCAAGAGGCAACGCTGGACAGAAAGATGAGGTGAAAAAAACATTAGGGTCCAATAGGCTAAGAATAGGAGTAACCAGAAAGCTTGTTAGAGGAAGTAAGGTTAAAGCGAATTGGATCGGTGTGGCGGGATCCACTGATAGTCTGTTAGGTTTTACTGCAACTCCATTTTTGACTGACTCTAGCTCTCAGAAGCTTCAAGCCCCAATCATTTCCCATAGGCAATGGCTGTTTAGTGAACATTACTTCAACCTCTTATGCTTTGTAGTGTTTAGGTTTAGAACTCAGGTTCATCCCCTGGGACCACACCAGATGATCCAAAGCCCTAAAGTGAAACCCACCGAGTACAGAGACCTTTTCCAATCTTCTTTCAGCTGTCACGTTGCTTCCTGCCTCCTTCTCAGTAGCCAAATGTCACTGTGGCTCCTCCCTCACAGCCTAATTACTAGGAGAATTTATGTAACCTAAATCATGTTATTTTCCTTTGAAATCTACATATATAACATGAGAACTGGGTGCAAGTTGGGTTTTAGACAAATCCAATTTTTTATCAGTCACTGATGTCTGTAGTAGTAATTTATCCATCAAGGTAAACCAGGATCTTAACCTTAAGTAGTGTTCCTCATATGGTAAAACCAAAACAAAACCAAAAACAAAACCAAATACTGTTAAAAATCTGTGAGGTAAAAATCCAAACAATAAACCAAACAAGTTGACTAGGACCACATGTTTCCATCTTGGAAGGCAAGGTGTTTCATGGCTTACGCCCATGTTTACTGGAGATGAATAATTAATGGAATTGGATGGAATTGGTACATATGTGTGCTACCTAGTTTGGACTTTCCTTTGTTTCATTTTAGTGTTAGCAACACAACTTGGGACATTTCTCTTATCTCAATGCACCCAAACAATCAAGAGATGAGAAAGAGTAAGATTTGACTTAGGACATCAAAGGAAGTCCTTTTATCTACAAACCATGGAATTAGCAAGAAAAACATAACTCATAACTCCCCAAAGATGTATTTGTACTTAGGAGGACAGAATCCAGTAACAAATACTTTCTGTTCTTTTCTAGACAAAAGTTCTGTTTTTACTCTGTTTCCTGGTATTTTGATTTTCTGCATCTTAGAATCCCTTCCCATTTTCTGAGAGGCAGAAGTGGCTCGCAGGCCTAAGAATTGGCACAGCTGGGAATTGTGATACAATTTATTGAACTCCAAAGAAACTTCTCAACTTTGGGTGGCAGTCTGAGCAACCTCCACCCTTTACCATTTACCAAGGTCCTGTGATGGTTCTGACACATATTAAAATGGAAAACACCTAACAGATCCACCCTTACATAAATGCGAGCCTTATAATTTTCTCCTTTTCTTTTCTTTTTTGTATTCAATAGTTTTTCAATGAATTGATTTCTTGAATTTCCTTATCAATAGTTGGCAGTTCTAGTAAACAAATGAATGTTTCTGAATCCAACATGAGGACTCAGCTGCTGGTTAAAGTAAGCCAAACCCACATTTCCACATTCTTATATTCTTCCTCCTCATCTGGGAATATATTAATAAAATATATTAATACAATACAAATATATTTTAGGGTTATTTCTTGGTGTGTGTGTGTGTGTGTGTGTGTGTGTGTGCGTGTGTGTGTGCGTGTGTGTTTCCATATGACACTGATTATTGCTGTTTCAAAATCTGTGCAGAATTTTGCTGGAATTTTAGTAGGACAACAAGACTTGATTGGGCACTCTCTTCATACCTATTCAATAGAGAACTTGAATTCTTATCCAAAGCAATTAAGTCACTGAAGGAGATCTAGGGACTACAAATTGGAAGGCAAGAATTAAAAGTGCCTTTATTTAAAGATGATATGATAGTATACATAAGTGAACATAATAAATTGTAGTGGAAATCTTGTACATCTGATAAACACATTTAACAAAGTAGCTGGATGCAAAAATAATTCAAAAATCAGTGTCCTCCCACATATAGAGTGGGAGCAACAAGACCATTTACAATAGCCTCAAATAATCTAAAATATTTTGGGGGTAACTCTTACCAAACAAATGAAAGGCTTGTCGATTAAAACTCCAAGTCCCTTCCTATCTCCATCTGCCACCCAGAGCTAAGGTTGTCCCCTTCATACCCAAATCCTGCCCAGAGAGAGCTGGTCTCCCAGGAGTGCTCTCACTCCTAAGATCACAGGATCATAGGCTCATAGGAGGGACACGCCTCAGTAATAGACAGCAAGAAGAAATAGAACCAGAGATAAGCCAGATGACATGAAGCAAGGGGAAGAATTAAGCAACAGAAACCAAGGCTACTTGGCATCATCAGAACCCAATTCTCCCACCACAGAAAGTCCTGGATGACACAATACACTGGAAAGCAAGACATGGATTTAAAGTCACATCTCATGATGATGATAAAGGACTTTAAGAAGGACATAAAAATATATGACAACACATGTAAACAGGTAGAAGCCCTTAAAGAGGAAACACAAAAATCCCTTAAAGAATTACAGAAAACAGGTGAAAGAATTGAACAAAACCATCCAGGATCTAAAAATGGAAATAGAAACAATAAAGAAATCACAAAGGGAGACAATCCTGGAAGTAGAAAACCTAGGAAAGAGATTAGAAGTCATAGATGCAGGCATCACCAATGGAATACAAGAGATAGAAGAATCTCAGGAGCAGAAGATACCATGGAAAACAGTAACACAATAGTCAAAGAAAATTAAAAATGCAAAAAGATCCTAACCCAAAATATCAAGGAAATCCAGAACATAATGGGAAGACCAAATCTAAGGATAATAGGTATAGAAGAGAGTGAAAATTCTGAATTTAAAGGGCCAGTAAAATTTTTCAAGAAAATTATAGAAGAAAACTTCCTTAACATAAATGAAGAGATGCCCATGAACAAACATGAAGCCTACAGAACTCCAAATAGATTGGACTAGAAAAAATTCCTCTCCTTACATAATAGTCAAAACACCAAAGGCACAAAAGAAAGGATATTAAAAGCAGGAAGGGGAAAAAAGTCAGGTAACATATAAAGACAGACCTATCAGAATTACACTAGACTTCTCAACAAAGACTATGAAAGTTAGAGTATCCTGGACAGATATCATATAGACCCTAAGAGAACACAAATGCCAGCCCAGTCTAAAATATCCAGAAAGACTCTCTATTAACATAGATGTAGAAAACAAGATATTGCATGACAAAACCAAATTTACATAATATCCACAAATCTAGTTCTACATAATAGATGGAGAACTTGAAAAAGGAGGGAAAAATACACCTTAGAAAAAGCAAAGAAAAAGTCACATGAAGGCCCTGGGTTCGGTCCCCAGCTCCGAAAAAGAGAAAAAGCAAAGAAAGTAATCTTTCTAAAACCCCAGAAGAAGATAGTGACACAAACATAATTCCACCTCTAACAACAAAATAACAAGAAGCAAAAATCACTATTCCTTAATATCTCTTAAAATCAATGGACTCAATTCCCCAATAAAAAGACATAGACTAGGGTTGGGGATTTAGCTCAGTGGTAGAGCACTTGCCTAGCAAGCACAAGGCCCTGGGTTCGATCCCTAGCTCCGAAAAGAGAGAGACATAGACTAACAGATTGGGTATGTAAACATGACCCAGAATTTTTTGCATACAGAAAACTCACTTCAGTGACAAAGATAGATACTACCTCAGAGTAAAAAGCTGGAAAACTATTTTCCAAGCAAAGAAGCAAGATGGAGTAGTAATTCTAATATTAAATAGAATCATCTTTCAAGCAAAAGTTATCCAAAAAGATAAGGAAGGACGTGTCATACTCATCAAAAACAAAATGCATCAAGAACTCTCAATTCTGAACACTATGTTCTAAATGCAAGGGCAACCACATTCATAAAAGAAACTTTTCTAAAGCTCAAAGGACACATTGCACTACACACAATAATAGTGGGAGATTTCAACACCTCACTCTCATCAAGGGACAGACAGATCAAGGAAACAGAAACTAAATAGAGACAGTGAAACAAACAGAAGTCATAAACCAAATGGATTTAACTGATATCTGTAACATTTCATCCTAAACAAAAGAATATACCTTCTTCTCAGCACCTCATTGTAACTTCTCTAAAATTGACCATGTAATCGATCATAAAACAGGCATCAAGAAATAGAAGAAGACTGAAACAATCCCATACATCCTCCCAGATCACTACAGACTAAGGCTTCAATAACAACAACAGAAAAGCAGAAAGCCAACATGCAAATGAAAGCTGAACAATGTTCTACTCAATGATAACTTGGTCAAGGAAGAAATAAAGACTTTTTTTAGAACTTAATGAAAATGAAGTCAGAACGAGCCCAAACATATGGAATACAATGAAAGCAGTGCTAAGAAGAAAACTCATAGCTCTGAGGACCTCCAAAAAGAAACTGGAGAAAGCATATACTAACAGCTTGACAGCACACCTAAAATATCTAGAACAAACAGAAGCAAATACACACAAAAGGAGTAGACAACAGGAAATAGTCAAACTCTGAGCTGAAATGAATCATGTAGAAACAAAAGAACTATATGAAAAGTCAATAAACCAGGAGCTGTTTCTTTGAGAAAATCAACAAGATAGATAAACCCTTAGCCAGAGTAATCAAAGGGCACAGAGAGAGTATCCAAATTAACAAAATCAGAAATGAAAAGGGAGACATTACAACAAAATCTGCAAAAATTAAAAAAATCATCAGATCCTACTACAAAAGCCTATACTCAACAAAACTGGAAACCTGGATGAAATGGACAATTTTCTAGACAGCTACCAGGTATCAAAGTTATTATCTCATAATACCTGATGAAATAGAAGCAGTTATTAAAAGTCTCCCAAACAAAAAAAGAGCCCAGGACCAGATGGGTTTAATGCAGAATTCTATCAGACCTTCAAAGAAGACTTTATACCAATACTCTTCAAACTATTCCATAGAAGAGAAACAGAAGGAACACTACCCAATTCTTCTTTGAAGCCACAATTTCACTTATATCTAAACCACACAAATACCCAACAAAGAAAGAGAACTTCAGACCAGTTTCTCTTATGAGTATCGATGCAAAGATATTCAATAAAATTCTCAAAAACCTAATCTAAGAACACACCAAAATGATCATTCACCATGATCAAGTAGACTTTATCCTAGAGATGCAGGGATGGTTCAATATATGGAAATCTATCAAAATAATCACCTATATAAACAAACTCAAAGAAAAAAAAACACAGGATCATCTCATTATATGTTAGAAAGCATTTGACAAAAATTCAATACTGCTTTGTGTTAAAAAGTCTAGGAAAAAAATCAGGAATTCAAGGCCCATACCTAAACATAGTAATAGCAATAAACAGCAAATCAGTAGCCTACATCAAACTAAATGGAGAGAAACTTGAAGCAATTGCACTAAAATCAGGGACTAGACTAGGTTGACCACTCTTTCCCTACCCACTCAGAATCCTCGCCAGAGCAATTATGCAACAATAGAAGGTCAAAGTATACAAAGTGGAAAGGAAGAAGTTAAAATATCGCTATTTGCAGATGATATGATAGTATATTTAAGGGACCCCAAAAATCCCACCACAAAACTCCTAAATCTGATAAACAGCCCTTCACAATAGTCACAAATAATATAAAATACCCTGGTGTGACTCTAACCAAGCAAGTGAAATATCTGTATGACAACAACTTCGAGTCTCTGAAGAAAGAAAACAAAGATGAATTCAGAAAATGTAAAGATCTCTCATGGTCATGGATGAGCAGAATTAATATAGTAAAAATGGACATCTTGCCAAAAGCAATCTACAGATTCAATGCAATCCCCATCAAAATTCCAACTCTATTCTTCATACAGTTAGAAAGAGCAATTTGCAAATTCATTTGGAATAATTAAAAAACCCAAGATAGTGAAAACTATTCTCAACAAGAAAATAACTTCTTGGGAACTCACTATTCCTGTCCTCAAACTATATTACACAGAAAGCGTGATAAAAATTACATGGTATTGGTACAGAGACAGGCAATAATCAATGGAATAGAATTGAAGATCCAGAAATGAACCCTCACAGCTATGATCACTTGATCTTTGACAATGGAGAAAAAAAAGACAGCATTTTCAATAAATGGTACTGGTTCAACTGGAGGTCAGCATATAGAAGAATGCAAATTGATCCATTCTTATCTCCTTGTACAAAGCTTAACCCAAGTGGATGAAAGATCTCCACATAAAAGCAGATAAACTGAAACTAGTAGAAGAGAAAGTGTGGAAAAACCTCAAACACATGGGCACAGGGGAAAATTTCCTGAACAGAACACAAATGGGTCTTAGACCATAAGGTCTAAGATCAAGAATCGACAAATGGGACCTCATAAAATTGCAAGCTTCTGTAAACAAAGGACACTGTCAATAGAAAAAATAGCAACCAACAGATTGGGAAAAGATCTTTACCAATTGAACATCCAACAGAGGGCTAATATCCAATATAGACACAGAACTCAAGAAGTTAGACTACAGAGAAACAAACAACCCTATTAAAATGGGGTACAGAGCTAATCAAAGGATTTTCAACTGAGGAATATTGAATGGCTAAAAAGCACCTAAAGAAATGTTCAACATCCTTAGTCATCATGCAAATTCAAATCAAAATAACCCTGAGATTCTACCACACACTCATCAGAATGGCTAAGATTCAAAACTCAGGTGACAGCAGATGCTGGTGAGGATGTGAAGAAACAGGAATACCCTTTCATTATAGTGGGATTGCAAGCTGGTATAACCACTCTGGAAATCACTCTGTTAGTTCCTCAAAATATTGGACATAGAATATTGGACCTGAGAGCCCAACTATACCACTCCTGGGCGTATACCCCAAAACGCTCCAACATATAACAAAGACACATGCTCTTCTATGTTCATAGCAGCCTTATTTTTAATAATCAGAAACTGGAAAGAACCCAGATATCCTTCAACAGAGAAGTTGATACAGAAAATGGGGTTCATTTACACAACAAAGTACTACATAGCTATTAAAAACAATGACTTCATGAAATTCTTAGGCAAATAGATGGAATTAGAAAATATTATCCTGAGTGAGGTAACCCAGTTTCAAAAGAACACACCTGGTATGCACTCACTAATAAGTGGATATTAGCCCAAAAGCTCGGAATACCATACCGAGGATATAATTCATAGATCATATGAAGTTCAAGAAGAAGGAAGAACAAAATTTGGATGTTTCAGTCCTTCTCAGAAGGGGGAACAAAATACTCATGGGAGGTAGAAGGTGGGAAGGACTTGTGAGGAAGAAAGGAGAGGGAGGGGTAAAGGGAGTCAGAATCAGGTATGAGAGGAGATGAAATGATAAACAGAGGGTCAGAAATTTGAACAGAGGTGTGTAGCAAGGGGGATGGGAACTGGGGGTAGCCACCAGCAAGTCCCAGATTCCAGGAAAGCAAGAGGCTCCCAGGACCCAACAGGGATGAGAGTAGTTGAAAAAGCCCAAGAAGGTGATGGAGAACCTGTAGAGTTCATATCCAGATATTAGGCAAGGTCCCCAGTTGGGGCATAGTCACCCTCCTTTCTCAAAGTTTTAACCCAGAATTGCTCCTTTCTAAAAGAAATAAAGGAAAAAGAGTGAAGCAGCAACTGAATTAAAGTCCATCCAGAGACTTTCCCACATGGGGATCCATCCCATATGCAACCACCAAACCCAGTCACTATTGCTGATGCCAAGAAGTACTTGCTGACAGAAGCCTGATATGAATGTTTACTGAGATGTTCTGCCAGAGCTTTACTGATACAGATGAGGATGCTTGCAACTGACCATCAGACTAAGCATGGGGACCCCAATGGAGGAGTTAGAGAAAGGACTGAAAGAGCTGAAGAGGTTTGTAACCTCATAAGAACAACAATGTCAAAGTTAAAAAATCATCAGATCCTACTACAAAAAGCCTATATTCAACAAAACTGGAAAATCTGGAGGAAATGGACAATTTTCTAGACAGATACCAGGTACCAAAGATAAATCAGGAACAAATAAATTATCTAAAACAACCCCATAACTCCTAAAGAAATA